>NC_056681.1:139957806-139988245 GCF_018350215.1 Panthera leo | reverse complement strand
CAGAGAAAGTCGTGCACTTCCAAAACCTGAGAGTTCGAGCTCCAAACACTGTTTGCAAAAAATCCCCCTGCGACATTCAGTGTCTCTTGCTCCCTGGTCCATGGTCCAGAGAGATTTTCCTCCTGTGCAAACTCGATGCTGTGCTTTCTCAACCCCTCTCTTTCTCTGTCAGTCTTTGTGTGTCTTTAGTTCTGAAGTGAGTTGTTTTGTAGGCAGCATATAGATGAATCTTCTATTTTAAAACTCTTCTTGTTTATCAAATTTGTGAGCATAGAATTATTTTTTTTTTTTTTTTTTTTTTTTAATTTTTTTTTTTCAACGTTTTTTTATTTATTTTTGGGACAGAGAGAGACAGAGCATGAACGGGGGAGGGGCAGAGAGAGAGGGAGACACAGAATCGGAAGCAGGCTCCAGGCTCCGAGCCATCAGCCCAGAGCCTGACGCGGGGCTCGAACTCACGGACCGCGAGATCGTGACCTGGCTGAAGTCGGACGCTTAACCGACTGCGCCACCCAGGCGCCCCATTAAAGTATTCCTTTATTATCTGTTTAATGTCTGTGTGATCTGTGTGTGTTGTCTCTTGTTTTATTCATATTAGTAATTTTTGTCTTCTCATTTTTTTTTCTTATTTAGCTTGGCTGGAGGCTTATCATTTTTATTGATCTTTCAAAAACCAACTTTTGGTTTTGTTCATTTTTTCCTCTTAATTTCCTGTTTATATTTTCATTGATCATACTCTCATTCTTTTTTCTCCCCTTTGAATACTGCTGATTTTTATTTGCTTTTATTTTTTAAAGTTGTCATAGGTATTTTCCCAGAATGCCTTACACCTAGCTTGGTAAAAAGATTTTATTTTTCATGCAAAGTATATGCAAACATTTGTTTGACCAAAGTTACACAGTAAATTATAACTGTAGTTGTGATAATACTACTAAGCTAACTTTTTCTTTTGTCTTGTTGTGTTAAAAATACACATAACATAAAATTACCATCTTACCACTTTTTTAAAAAAATGTTTTTATTTATTTTTGAGAGATAGAAAGTCAGAGCACAAGCTAGGGAGGGAGAGAGAGAGGGAGACACAGAATCCGAAGCAGGCTCCAGGTTCTGAGCTGTCAGCACAGAGCCCAACGTGGGACTTGAACTCACAAACCATGAGATCATGACCTGAGCTAAGTACCACACTTAACCAACTGAACCATCCAGATGCCCACATGTATATTTTATTTTAAAGCTACTGTTCTCTTGTAAATGTGTACCCAAGATAAAGTGTTCTTCACACTGAATATTTTAAGAAATGAGTGGTTGCCATTTATGAAAGTAGCAATTAAAATGAGATTTTTAATGAAACTTTTCAGAAAACATTTGTTCTTATGTCATGTTGAACATATGAGTCCAGTGTTTTGATGAGCAGTGTGAAGAGGTAAATAAAAGACTCCATTTTAAGACAAATTCTTTCTTCCTGTATAAATCAGATCATAAAATATTTTTCTTGTGAAACTGCAAAATATATCTCCTCTTATAGTAATTTAATGCTTTAATATTATTATTAAAGAGTCTTAAAGACAGTTTCCATCCCAGTAACATTTTTTTGCTTGATCTAAATATGTAGATTTTTAGGGGCGCCTGGGTGGCTCAGTCGGTTGTGCGTCTGACTTCGGCTCAGGTCATGATCTCACGGTCCGTGAATTCGAGCTCTGCGTCAGGCTCTGTGCTGACAGCTCAGAGCCTGGAGCCTGTTTCGGATTCTGTGTCTCCCTCTTTCTCTGACCCTCCCCTGTTCATGCTCTGTCTCTGTCTCAAAAAAATAAATAAACATTAAAAAAATTTTTTTTTAATTATGTAGATTTTTAAAGAGCATTAAAACATAATACTAATATGTCTTTCCTTTGACATAGGATTATTCTCTTTGCCAGGTCATAGACTGGATGTTTTGTTAACTGGATGTTTCCTAAATATGAGTAATTTATGCGGTTTCTAATTCTCTATTATTGTTTGGTTATTTAGGAAAATCCTTATCTCATACCCTCCAAAAAGATGTGCATGTGTATGTATGTGTGTTTTTCCTAAAGTGCTAAAGGTGTTCATATAAAATTAAAGATTTTGTATAATAATATTCTTACTCATTTAGTAATACTGTATATTAAACTGTCTCAATTTAAAAATGCTTGACATATCATGAATATTAAGGAATTAAATTACCATTTTAGACCCTATTTATATATTGAAGCTATTTCTTCTATGTTGAGAAGATTAGGCAGGGTTCAAAGAACTGATCAATTATTATACCAATATACATTTTGAGTCAAAAGTGTTTTCTTTGGGTTTTTAGTCTTCCTGCTCCAGAGAGTATTTCATTGTCTTTAGACTTACGGAATAAACTTGGATTAGATCCACATGATAAAATCTTAGAAAAGAAATCATCAGAATTTCCCAGATTTCCTAATCAGTGGTTATTAGTGAAGGCCTCCAGGCCTTGGTCACACACACACGCAAATGACTGCAGTAGCCGAGGTTACTGTGAAAAGGTGCTTTTACAAAATTTTGGGCAGAAGCACTTGTGAGAGAGAGTTGGGGGTAAAGTTGCCATAAGTGAAGATATCATTTCTGTCAGAACCACCTGCCTTTGTTTCGGGAAGTTTACCTGGATGGATCTGATATTTTGCAATCCACCTTTTTTGGTTTGTTTGTTTTGATTACGCTTATGCTCAAGGTGGGGTTGAACTCACAACCCAGAGATCAAGAGTCGCATGCTCTATGGACGGAGCCAGCCAGGCACCCCCACGATCTACCTTCCTTAGTAAAAACTTGGAGGTCTCCTAAAATCAGTGAGACTTTGCAGACTGAAATGACAAGTGCTTCATTTCTGTGCTCAGACATTGCTTCTGTCAAGTGGTCTTTCTGAGAGAGTTCTGTCAGGGCCTGTTGGGGTCTCCCTGGCTCATGCCAATGAGATTCAATGATATGATGCTGGTGCGATGTTTGGAAGAATGTGCTATTTACTAGCAAAATGCACACTGTAACCTTCCTCCTCCTGCCCTGTTTTTATTGGAGGAAATAGAGAAGCTACTTCAGCGTGGAAGGGGTCTCTCAGCTGACATGGTGAGGAACAGTAAATGGTCCCTGAGTTTCTTCCTCCAGGGCTGTCGGCTTGTCATCAGACTTCTGTTAGGCTGAGAGGTCACAGAAACCAAACGCTGGAGGTGAAAGTGTCCAGGCCTGAGAGTGGTTTTGGAAGCAATGTGGGAGAAGGGGGAAATGGAAGAAGAGGACAGGAGATGAAGGAAGGAGATGAATTTCAGAAAAACAACAGTCTGAAGGTGATATTAATGAAGTTCTGTGTTGGGTGTACCACAAACCTTTCTTCTCTTACCATGAAAACTGTAAAACCCTCCTCACTGGTTAGTGTATTGGAACTCTAATTTCAGGGTAGGATCAGACATCTTCTTCCTCAATAAGAAAGTTCAGGTAGATCCTAGGCAGGTAACTGAGGTTCACACTTTAGGGAACACGGAACAGTTATGGTGGAATCACTTGATGTAGAAATTGGACAATGTGCAGCCCAACTGAATGTGCTCCCTTATGAATAATGAGTTGTCTGTCATTTGAGTTGGTGGCACAGAGACCAGATGGATTGCAGTGAAAACTCCAAGATCAAAAGAAAAGTTGTTTCTATTTAAGCTTGTAAATTGCCAGCATTTTGTGTTTTTATACTGTCTAAATACTGTCAGTAGTTTTGATAAACCTACCAGGTAGAAACAAGCAAGTTAAAAAACATTGAAAAAAGATGCCTACTTTGTGCAAGGTGGTATATTAGCCCTATCAACACCCTAGGGAACTGAGGCACAGAAGCTGTAACTGATTTTTCCAAATTTACATAGTAAGAAGGTGCCAGAGCCAAGAGGTAAATTAACTTTTTTGACCTCAATCTAGTGCATACTACATAATATGCTGATTCTTAATCTGAAGCTATAGAAAGTAGACTATCTGTTTTGAGTTGGCTGTGCATATTGCACAGGGAGATTGAAGACGGTGAATATGTTTGGATTTTTCTAGTTAATTCTCTGCTGTGTTGATTTACCATCTTCAAAACAGGGAGAGGGCCGTCCAAAAGCCATATTCATGACTCCAAATTCTGAGGCTCGTTCTGGAAAACACCATCTATGTGACCATTGCTGTCCTAGGTTATTGAGGCAGGGTGGTGAACAAAATAAGCAAGAGCTTTATACTCATGGAGCCTGCGTGCTAGCAGGGGAAAACAGAAAAGAGACATGGAGAAAGATAGGAAATACAGTTTGAGATGATGGTAAGTGATGAGAAGAAAACAAGATAGTATAGTACAGTGAGCTAGGAAGTGAGTGAGGAAGGTGATGCTAAAACACTATGGAAATCATTATCATAAGTAGATGACTCATCTTCCCATTAACACTTTCCAGACCTCCTTGCCTTGATTTACCATTAATTTAACAACAGCTCTCTCTCTGATGTGAGATATTTGCCTTGATAAGTTAAAATTTTCTTGGAAGATATATCTGTAAATATCTAAGTCATAAGTGAGATGATATATGGGGAAATTTTATAAATAAAATCCTATGCTTATGCTAAATAAAACACAATGTTGCTTTTCCCTCCAGACTTTTATTGTGGTTTTCAACAATTAAAACTAATGTTATTAGATAGAGATACCCAGTCATAAAGGAAGAATGACTTTGACCCTGGGCAGCAACAGTATTTTCCAGTAGCACTTTATTCATTAGCTTCAACTGGATATTGCCTTTAGAAGGGGGATAATAAATGGTACTATCCCCATAGTCAGAGCAGGGACTAGTATTGGTTATTTTGTACTTCAATTAACATATGTCTGTGATAAATATTTATGTATAGTGACCATTCACTTGGTAGTCATTCTTCAAAACCCTATTAATTCTATGTATTCATACAGTATTGTAGAAGATAGCACTTTATACTCAATGGAAGAACACGTTTGTATCCTCCAAAGTCTTGCACAGGTTGGCTTTCAGTCAGTTATGTCTGTAGCCTGACACTAACCTCTTGATGATATTGCTTAGCTTTCCCATGCACAGGAAATTCCAGTATTTGCTAGCTTTGATTTGCTCTGATAGTAAGTCATTCAAATCAAAGAATTCAGCAAACCTCTTCCTAGAAGACTGTAACACTGATACATGTACTGGGAGTCTATGGTCTTAAGGGACGCTTTGCTTGTGCTACAGAGATGTTCATAATAGTGAAAGACAGGCTGTGTGCACTTAGATGATGAGTCGTGTGTTGAAGCAGTCTGTTGAAGTTTAGGCCTTTGGTAAGTACTGAACTGGATATCACAATATGTCAAACTTGTATACTGTATCATTTTCTCCTCCATTTATTTTGCCCCATCCTGTGCAGAAAGCACTTAATCATTTTTGGTATGGCCCTAACATAACATGACTCTTTGAAAGAGCTTTGTGCTTTCCCCTCCTCCAGGAAGTTCTTTACTCAGTGAAATTAAATGGTGATTTCACTTCTGGCCGAATGTTGGAGTTAAAATCCGTCTGTGGGAGAACTTAACATAGGAAGGTGGGTTGTGCTCTCTTGCTACTTCAGAATCTTCCTGGTGATAGAGATTAATTACAGTGAAAATACAAAATATCAGAACTTGTGGGATGGAGTGAAGGCAATACTTAGAGAAAAATTTATAGCTGTAAACCTCTACCTTAAAATAATGAGAAAGATCTCAAATCAATAACCTAACTGTTCACCTACCAGGAGGAAGGAAACATTGTAAGAGAGGTGAAGTATGCCTTTGATGGGCTAACCAGTAGGCTGAACTAAGCTAAGGAGAGAATCATGAGTGAGAAGAATAGTTAATAGAAAGTTTCAAAACTTAAATGCAAAAGACAAAAGAATTAAAACAGCAGAAGGGAATAGTCCCAAGAACCATGGGACAGTTTTGAAGGGTGTAATATATGCTCAATGGAAACACCAGAAAGAGAAGAAAGAGAAAAAGAAAAATAAACATTTTAAGGTAATGCTTCGAATTGATTGACAATTTTCCAGGTTTAGTGATACTGTATTAGTTTGTTGGGTCTACCATAACAAAGTACTACAGGACAGAAACATGCAGAAGAATAAAACTTGACCACTTTATTATACCATATACAAAAATAAATTCAAAATAGATGAAAGACCTAAATGTGAGGCAAGAAATCATCAAAATCCTAGAGGAGAAAACAGGCAACAACCTCTTTGACCTCAGCCAGAGAAAATTCTTACTAGTCATGACACAAGAGGCAAGAGAAACAAAAGTAAACATGAACTATTGGGACTTCATCAAGATAAAATCTGCACAGCAAAGAAAACAATCAACACAACTAAAAGGCAACCTTCAGAATGGGAGAAGATATTTGCAAATGATATATCGGATAAAGGGTTAGTATCCAAAATATAGAAAGATCTTATAAAATTCCACACCCAGAAAACAAATAATGCAGTGAAGAAATGGGCAGAAGACATTAGTATATATTTTTTTTTCCCCAAGAAGACATCCAGATGGCTAACAGACATGAAAAGATGCTCAACATTACTCATCATCAGGGAAGTATAAATCAAAGTCACGATGAGATACCACCTCACACCTATCAGAATGGCTAAAATTAGCAACTCGGGAAACAACCGATTTTGGTGAGGATGTGGAAAAAGGGAACTCTCTTGCACTGTTGGTGGGAATGCAGACTTGTCAGAAACTGTGGAAAACAGTATGGAGGTGCCTCAAAAAGTGAAAAATTGAACTACCCCATGATCCAGCAATTATACTACTAGGCATTTACCCAAAGGATACAAAAATGCTTATTCGAAGGGGTACACGCACCTGGATGTTTATTGCAGTATTATCAACAATAGCCAAACTATGTAAAGAGCCCAAATGTCCATCAGCTGATGAATGGATAAAGAAGATGTGGTGTATATATACATTGAAATACTACTCAGCCATCAAAAACAATGAAATCTCGCCATTTGCAATGGCATGGATGGAGCTAGAATGTATTATGCTAAACGAAATGTCAGAGAAAGACAAATATGATTTCATTCATATGTGGAATTTAAGAAACAAAAGAGATGAACATATGGGAAAGGGGGAAAAAGAGGAGAGAGGGAAACAAACCGTAAGATATTCTTAATGATAGACTTTGATCCAGGCGAACAGCTTTATTATTCATGATGAGAACTTCCTGAAAGAACCCATTGACTCTTCAATGGAAGACACCCAGTTTGTATGCTAAGATTCTGAGGATCCTTCCGCTTGATGTTCCCTGGATCCCTCCCTTGATGTTCCTGGATCCCAGGAAGGGATTAGGGATCCAGTCCTAACCGAAGCCTCGTTTACCTGGATGTCTGATTCTCAGTGAAGTCTGACCTCACCGCCCCTTGGAGGCGCCTTTGAAGCTCTGGGGCAGCCTTCTCCAAGCAGGACACTTGGATCTCCCCACCCGCAGGTGGTGGTGGGACATCTGCGGGTCTGATCCTGACGCTCGCATGCATTTCAGGGGTGACCAAGCTTGTTTCAAATTTCGAAGTTTCTAGTAGATCAATATTACTTTTTAAATCATAAAACCGCGTGGATAAACGTTACTAATCACTGAAGTGCCCCCTAATGAAAATAAGTCAGAACATGGAGGCTGAGTTCCAGGAGCCATCAGAGAACAGAGATGCACCCGGAGAGCAGTGGCAAAATTGATTCCATAAATGTTCCGAAGGCAAAAAGCACACGAGGTGGGGAGGCAGTTAGGAATCACTGGATGGAGTCATTTCAAGGGCCTGGCCCTGCCCTCTGTTTCCCCAATTTCCTCCCCTTGTCGGTTGTGTGGGGTTTTCTCTGAAACAAAGCTGCTGTTCCTGGCTGGATGGCTGTGTGTCATGCAAACCCCAGCCTGCCAGTGGAGGTACCACCATCAGAGGCCCAGCTGGCGCAGGGCTGCAGGATCCTTCCCACCCCCACCCTTCCAGGCACCAAGTCACAGACCCTCGCTGAAGTGAAACCTACCTTGAGCATCTTATCAGCCTTCTGAGGTATCACCACTGATTTATCTGTCAGCATAGCAACTTGAAAGTTCTAGAAGAGCCAGCCTTGTGGTATCTCCCCATGCAAAGGCTCCATCTCCCAAATAGAGGTGCCTTACACTAACTATGCAGGCTACGGCTTGAAGGACCTGGGGATGCCACCAGCTGGCCGTGGCACCAGGGACGAGTTCCCTGGCCAGTCGGGCCACCCAGTGATGAAGATTAGACAGTGTCCCTTATGTCATGAGCAAGGAAAGGGACTGGCTGTGGCCGGCTGTCTTAGGATTCAGCATTGCCACACTGGACTGCTGGGCATGGAGCATCGTGTACGCAACATGAAGGTGACCCACCCCACCCTCACACGCTGCATGGGGGTGGGACAGCCTCGGTGGTGCAGAGCAGCTCTTCTCTGATATCAGCTTTGCTAACAGCCCTCCGGGTATGTTCACGCCCATGGTAGGTGGTTGTGAAGATGATGTGAACATGCCCACGCTCACAGCAGGCTTGTGTGCCAAACAAAATTCCGGGGTCAGAATTTGAATTATAAGTGCCTACCTATGCCACTAGCATTGTGACAAGTCAACCTGTGCCTTCTCAGTTCTTCCCCCAGCCCACTAAGATGGGCCATCACATTCTCCTCCCATGGACAGCGGGATCCTGCCAGGAGCCCAGGCTCAGCCTGGACCTCCTCACCCATCCCCCGTGTTATCACCATGACACGGAGCTCACGGAGCTCACGGAGCTCACGGAGCTCAGACAGGTGGGTGTTATCCTGCCCATTTTACAGACTGCAGATCTGAGTCTCAGGGTATTAGATCCTCCTTATTGGCAAGAAATAAAGTCTGGGACGATCCCAGGTCACCCCCTTTGCCAAAGACCATGACCAGAGACAGCAGACAGAAATCAGATCTCTGGGGATGTCCCACAGAGCACAGAGAAGAGCCACGCCAGCTTGCAGATGCCAGTGCTAGGGGCACAGTCTCATTGGCCAAATGTCTCCCCACCCCCACTGGGAGCCCAGCCCTCTACCTGCTTCTGGAGGCCAGGAGAGGCGGTTACCTCTGGGGCTGGGGAGTAACTGGACAGTGATCTGGCCGGTCGTCCAAACTAGTATGTGGAGACAGAATAATCACCCCAATAGGCATCTCTGGGGAGGACCTGCCGACCAGAGCTGGGGTGCACTTTGGATTTGGGGTGTGGGGGTGTAAGAGCTTCCTCTCTTGAGCTCTCCTACTTATAGTGGGCAGTTGGTAGTGATGGACAAAAGGGCACCAGCCTCCCCTTCATCTGGTCCTTAGGCTCTGTCATGTCCCTCCCACACAGAGCAGCACTGACCCGTGTCACAATAGGACCTTGCAGATGTGACTGTGCAGGTCACACACATCATCATAAAAGACATCATCCTGCCAGGCTGTCTCTGGGGGAAGCCAGCCATCACGCCCTGCGGATGCCCAAGCAGGCCTGCGAAGAGCCTCATATGGAGAGGAACCAGCTGTGGAGGGAGCCACCTGGGAAGAGAGTCCTCTGGCCCTTCAGATGAGACCACAGCCCAAACCACCCAGCCAACTTCTCCCAATTTGCAGACCCCCAGAAACACATGTTGATCATTGTATAACTGTAAGTCTCGGAGTACCTGGTTGCATAGGAGGAGGCAGCTAGTGGTTCTTCTCCCTGATGATGAGAAGGGACAATCTGTATTGTCACCTACATGCACACACACACGCATGCAGAGGTTTTAAATGGGACTGTATGATGCCATGCATGTCATTTAAGCTAACACCAGCTGCTATCTTAAATAAATCCTAAAATCTGCACAGCTAAACAAGAGGGAGGACATCGTGGAGGACACAATATGCCTGGTGGTTCTCCTCTAAGCAGGGATTCACTCGAGACCCCTGTCCTGCTGGCTCTCCAATTCACTTGGCCGGTGGGGACAGAGACCACGGGAGGGTCACACATACTTCTTGACCCTCCAGACCAGAAATGACACTTGCTGGACCCAGTCACATGCCACTGGCGAGAGGTGATTGCTGAGGACTGAGGTCCAGCTTTGGAGCCCCTGCTTGGCAACAGCAAGGTTCCATAGAATCTGTGTGGTCAGCTACCCATCTCTACTGTGTTCCTATTCTCTTGCTTCTGAAAATTAGAACCTATGCTATGGGCATTGTGGCAGACAGACCTCAAGGTGTGACTGGATCCCTGCCTCCTGATATCCATGGGAACACAACAGAGGTGATACACATATGTGATTATGTCCCATGAGAGTGTCACAGCGTCTCCAGCAGACACATTCCCCCAGTTGGCCTGAGGAAGCCTGTGGCCATGTCGAGGAAGTCTGACTCACACAGGAACTGAGCAGCCAACAGGCCTGAGTGAGGAGGTAGGTCCTGCCTCGTGGGGGCCTCAATGGGCAGCCCAAGCTCACACCTTCCTCTCAGGGGACCCAGCTAAGCCTCACCTGGACTCCTGCCTACGGACACGATGAGATAGTAAATGTGCCTTGTTTCAAGATGCCTAGTCTGCCGTAATGTTGTTTATGCCAGGATCATGGAAGCCAGCGTCTGCCCATGTCTGGCCATATTTACATCCTTCTCTACGAAAGCCACGTGTGCCCCTGTGAAGAGGTGCCACATCATGTATTGGTCCCTGTGGGCCACATGGAGACGGTCGCTGTGATTTCTCTGTCGCTCACAGCAGCCGAGCACATTCTATGAGGATCCTTGCAGGCGTTTGCAGGGATGACTCAACACAGGCTCAGTCACAGGCCTGCACCTGCACAATTCAGGTAGACAAACTGCCACACTGCCTCCCCAAAGGGGCATCATGATGGGTAAAGTGTCAACAGTGGAGATGCCAAGAAGAACAGAAAGAGGATTTCACTGCCTTCGCTCTGATCTGGATCTGTACTCTCTAATTGACTCATTCTTTTTTTTCCCAGCCAGCTGTGAAATCCAGCAAGAGACCCCGCAGGCAAAGCATCCCCTGCTGGATCCCACACCACACTCTCAAGCAGCAAGGACTGCCCTGAGCCAGCAAGACCTCTCCTGGGACTGACCCCAGGACAAGGATGGGCCTGAACTCAGTGCCCCCCCTACACGCACCCACTGGCCTCCACTCCCCCCTGCACGCACCACCAGCCTCACTGCCTCCTTACATGCACCCCCTGCCCCCCTGCACGCACCCACCTGACCCCTGCATGCGACCCTCCCTGCAAGCACCTGTGGACCCCCGAGCACACACCCACATGCTCCTGCATGCACCTCCCCCAGCACGCACCCACCTACCCCCTGCATGCACCTTTGTGGCCCCATGTATGCACCCACCTGCCCCCCTGCCTACCTTCACGCATCCACCTGGACTCCTGCATACACCCGCCTGCCCCCCCTGGATGCAGTCACCCACCTTCACTCCCCCTGCACACACTCATCTGCCCCTCTGTATGCACCCATCTGCCCTCCTGCCCCTTCCACTCACCCACCTGTCCCCCTGCATGCATTCACTTGCCTTCGTTCCCTCTGCAGGCACCCACCTACACCCTTGCATGGACCCACTTGTCCCCTGCTCACACCCACCTGCTTCTCTGCAAATACCCATCTGCCACCGCACACACCCACCTGGCCCCCTGCATGCACCCACCTTCCTCCGACCTTGCTGCACACACCCGCCTGTCCCAATACACCCATCCACCTGCCCTCTGCATGTACCCGCAAGCACCCCTGCAATCACCACATGCCCCTGCTCCCTTGCACACACCCACCTGCCCCATTGCACTCACCCAACAGTCCTCCTGCAGGTACCCAACTGCCTTCATTCCCCCTGAAGGCACCCACCTTCCCCCTGCATGCAACCACCTGCCTCCCCTGGCCTTCTGTAAACACCCCTCCGCAAGCACACAACCGCTCCTGCACATATCCACCAGCCTCAATACACCCACCCACGCGCCCCCTGCATGCACTCAGGAGCCCCACTGCAATCACCTACCTGTCCCCTGCCCCAGTGCACGTACTCACTCACTCCCTTGCATGCACCCACCTGCCCCCCTGTACTCATCAACCTGCTTCCCGGCATGCACCCACAAGCCTCCCCTGCCCCACTGCACACACGCACCTGCCCCCCTACATACACCCACCTGGCCCCCTGTATGCACCCACCTACCCCGCTGGCCTCTGCACCACTCACCCTCCCCCTGCCTATCTTCATGCACCCACCTGCCCACCTGCAGCTACCCTCCTGACCCTCTGCATGCACCACCTGTCCCCCTGCATGCACTCACCCACCTTAACTTTCTGTGCACTCACCCACCTGCCCCCCTTGCATGCTCTCACCTGTCTCCCTGACCCCTGCACCCACATGCCTGCCCCTTTGCATGAATCTACCTGCCCCCCTGCATGCACCCATGAGCTCCTTGCGCGCAGCCACCTGCCCCACTATACCTACCCACTGTCACTCCTCCCTTCACGCAGCCACCTGCCCCCCTGCCCCTGGCAAGCACCCATGGGCACCCTTGACACACCTACATGCACCTCTCCATGCACCCACAGACCTTCACTCTCCCTGCACATACCCACTGGCCCCCCTGCACGCACCCTCCTGCCTCCGTACATGCACCCACTGGCCCCCTGCCCACACTCAGTTGCCCTCCTGCATGCACCCATCTGCCCCTCAGCATGCACTCACCCTCTTTCAACACCCCTGCACACACCCAGGGGCCTCTGTCCCACATCTTCCTCTGGGACCCCCTTGCCCTGGTTACAGGGTACTGCAGTTGGAGGGAAGAGACGAGGCTGAGCACTCCTGGGGAGACCAGGTGCACCTGCAGAAAAATTCCGGGGTGCCACTTCCCAGGGAGGATGAAGGGGAGCCCAGGCCTGCAGCAGGTGCAGCTGAGCCCCTGATGCCCTGAGAGGCTGCACGACAAGACTGGAGCCAGGGAAGCTCTCATCCAAGTTGGAACATGAAGAGGAAAGTTTCCCTTGGGATCTTTCTGGATTCAGATCCTACGTAGCTGGAAGTTTATCTCAGGGGAAAGCCCATAAGTGGAACTTTTGACTTATTGCCCTATAACATCCTCCCTGGAGGGAACGTCTGCATGGGTGGCAAGATGATTCTTCCACACGGCTGTGGATGGCTGTGGGCTTCCAGGCGGGTGCTGCTCTGCCCTCGGCAGTGTCCCTGCTCTGCTCTCACCCTGCATTCTCCTGGTGTCTGTGAAACAAGTAGAGAAATGGAAGAGAAAGTGAAACTTGGAAGAGGCTGCGTCCCCTTGCGTGCTCAGGGCTGTCAGACCTGACATGCACGCAATCTACTGTGAGTGTGGACAGAGGAAACACCCACAGACACTCAAAGGCCATTGGCATGAGTCATTACTAACAGCCACAGCGCCTGCAGTTTCAAGGCCTGGATCAGGTCCTCCCGAGACACACCAACAGACCAGAGGGTCTAATGGCCCCTCTGCCCATAAACATTCACAGCAGCTGGGAAGGTGCTGGTCCCACATGATGGACTGTGACAGCGTCTCTGTGACCCTTCTGCTCAGAGCAGCCGGGGCTGCAGGGACCCATTTCCAGCCTGGCCTCCCTGCCCTGCACAGCACCTTCTCTCCAGCATCTTCCCTGTTTCTGTGTGTCTCATCCCTTTCCGTCTGCCTTTCCGTCCCCTGTCCCTAACTTCCTGCGGAGTATTCCTACAAGCCAGCAGTTCAGGTTGGTGGAAAGTGGGTGGTCGGGAGAGGTTCGCCACACTCAATGAATTTCAGGACATTCTGGCTATTTCCTCCCAGGCTAAAAGACCACCCAGCTCCCCAGGTGCATCCTGGCTCTTTACTGGCAGTGAGGGCACTGTTGAAATCTTCATTATTCTAAAATAACAAGTGTTGGTGAGAATGTGGAGAAGAAGGAGCCCTCCCGAACTCTTGGTGGGAATGTAAACTGGTGCAGTCACTGTGGAGAACTGTAAGGAGGTTCCTCAAAAAGTTAAAAATAGAACCACCCGTAGATCCAGGAATTCCACTCCTGGGGATTTACCGAAGGGAAAGGAAATCACTGTCTGGAAGAGACCCCTGCACATCCACGTTCGTGGCAGCATTGTTCACAGTGGCCAAGTCAGGAAAACAGGTTAAGTGTCCAACCAATGAGTGACGTATATACAAAGGAATATTGCTCAGCTGTAAAAAAGAATGGGCAGATCTGGAGGATGTTATGCTGAGTGAAATAAGCCAGCCACACAAAGAAGAGCCTGTGTGGTCCCACTTACATGTGGTATCTGAAGAACAGGCAGAAGCCAAGCACAGAACGGCGTGGGGTGGGGATGTGTCAGTCACAGGGCACACCGTGGCGGTGACGCAGGAGGAAGCCTGGAGACCTGGTGCCCAGCATGGTGACCTGCCGACAGCCCCGGACTGAGTGTGTGTGATCTCAGGTGCTACGACCACACACAGACGGTAACCGAGCAGGGAGAAGGCGGGTCCAGAGCTTGGCTCCAGCCATCATGTCACTGGTACGCGTGACTCACATCACTGTGCTGAACACCCTAAATAGATGCCGTGCTTACTAAAATGTTTTAAGTTTTAAAAGTAAAATAAAACAACCAGCCTGTGTGGAGATTTTAGGGACACTGGTGCAAAGTCCAAACATCAGGCCCACGAGACTCTGTCTCCAGTGCTCATTTTGATACCTAAAATGTCCCGAACCAATGGTGACATTGCCTGCCCTCCAGGGACTCCAGGTAGACGGGTAGAGGTGGGTCAACAGAAGGGGCAGGGCCATCACCTCCTAGGACTGAAGCCCTCGTGAGCCTCTGTCTGCTAAGCTGGGGCCAATGGGAAGGAGTGGGCACCCCCATCCCATCCATCCAGGAGATCTCCCTGTGGTGGACCAGATGTGCTGCAGATTCTGCCTCAGCTGGTACGTCACTTGTGCTTGTCTTTACACTGGCCTCTTCATTGGGAGGTGGCTGAGGTGACCCTGTCTGGACCCCTGGTGCTTGGGGAAGCTTGGAATTTGAGACCCTTTCTGGGGAGAGCCTTGGGATATCCCAACATGTGCAGAGCCTGTGGCACCCCACTGAGGCCTGCCGGGGCCCGGGGGAAATCAGGGGGGACCCACTTGCCACACACAGAATTGTGCAGAAACAATACATGCCTGTTGCTTCCATCTGGGCATTTTGGTGTTTTGGATAAAGTGGTGGGTGACCCCGCAGAGTTCACTTCGGTGGTTTGAGCTCAGCTGCCCTCAGCAGCATGCATCCCTCTGGCTCTCTCGCCAGCCCTGCCCTCCCCAGCCAGAGAAGCTTCTAGATGCTGGTTGGGCAGACTGAGGGCAGAGGGCCAGATGATGGGTCTGCTCTCTTTGCTCCACCAGGCCCCTAGACCTCCAACAGCCCAAGTGATTCTCTGTACAGCTGCCTCAGTAGTCACCTGAGATGCAACGCAATGTCCCGGGTCAGCAGGGGCGGCCACCCTACTCCGAAGTGATCCAGTCTGGCCCCCCCACCCCTTGGCATGGCAGCCAAGATCCGGGCTGCAGAGGCTGGCAAATGGCCTCTGGATGACTTGAACACAGGTCAGGCTCTGTGTATCTCTATCTCCCCATATGATCCCTCTGCTGGGTACCCTCAGAATCCAGCTTGTCACATGGATACTACCCAAGCAAGTATCCCATGAGAGGCAGGCACAGCAGCAGGGCCTCCTCGATGAGAGCCTCAGGAGTCTCATGGGCCACAGATCCCTTCTGGGGAGCTCTGGGGCCCCAGAAGAGATCGACTGTCCCAAGCCCCACTCCCTCTTTAGGACACAGCTGCCTGGCCATATCCTCCCTTGCCTGCACGCAGACTCCATAATCCGCAGGACCAGGGGGCAGCTTCCCACCTCTCTCCCATCTGGAGCTGACACCCTCCAGCTCCCTTGCACCTGCCCTGTCTGCTGACAAATGATATTTACAGGGCAAAGGATGAAAAACACATCAGCCTGATTGGACAGGAATAAATGTGTCTGTGTGAAGTAATACCTACTCAGGCTGAGATTTGGTAAAGCTATTTCCAAACAGGAAGTATGGGCACATCCTGACCTTCTGTTTACATTCCCAGCACAAGGACTTTTAACCCTCATGCTTTCTGCTTCCTAGTTACAAAATAGCTACCAGCGCTCCAGGCATGACACCAACATCCTGCACTCGAAGGAAGGGAAGTCTTGGGGATCTCCAGATTTCTGTTTTTTTTTTTTTTAGTACCTGTGTGTACTGTAAGGAATTGGCTCACACACTTATAGAGGCTGGGAACCCCCTGACTGCAGCC
Source organism: Panthera leo (assembly GCF_018350215.1). Lineage (NCBI taxonomy): Eukaryota > Metazoa > Chordata > Mammalia > Carnivora > Felidae > Panthera > Panthera leo. The sequence continues at coordinate 139,971,901 of NC_056681.1, read as the reverse complement.
GGCCCGCTGCAGACCCGGGAACTGGTGGTGTGTGTGGTGTGTGTGTATGTGGTGTGTGGGTATGTATGTGTGTGTGTACTATAAGGAATGGCTTGTGTGGCTGTGGAGGCTGGGAACCCCTGACCTGCAGCCAGTCCACTGCAGATGCAGGAGCTGGTGGTGGGGATCAGAACCCGAGCCAGGAGGCCGGAGACTGTGAGCACAGCAGGTGCACATTCTGGTCCAGGGGCAGAGAAGCCCGGGTACTGCTCAGCAGCCAGGTGGAGAGAGATTACTCCCCTTTCTGCTGTATTCAGGTCTGAGTGCACTGGATGAGGCCCACCCTCACTGGGGAGGGCAGATCAGGTGTGAACCTCACCCAGAAGCACCTCACAGATGCACCCAGAACTTGGTTTGGCACACAGCTTGGTGCCCGTGGTCCAGTCAAGCTGCCAGTGACATCAGCCCCTACAAGAGTCTCCCAACTCTCAGACTTCTGTGACACTGTCTTCAGCAGCCCTGTTTCCATAGGTGCCTCTGCTCTCGATTGCCCAGAGGACTCTTCAGGCCTGGGATCCTCACAGTTTCAAAAGCTTTGTTCAGGAATGTTCTGATGTGGTGCCCACGTCTTCAGTTCAATAAAAAAGCTTGGTCGCCCAGGGAATGTTTGTGGTGCTCTGCCCGGTCAGGGTGGGGTAGGCAGGATGGGGGACACATGCTGACTCAGGGCCCCCTCCATCTGCCAGGCCTGAGAAGATCGCACCCTCCCTGCAGCCTGCTCTTTGTGCCCCCCACTGGGCCTGGGAGCCTGCACAATGGGGGTAGGAGTAAGTGGGCCCCCCTAACTTCTCTGCTGGGTTTGCTGGCTGCTCCTGTCCTGGGGCTGCCTGGCCTCCCCAGCTCCTGCCAGCTGAAATTCCTGGGGAGACTATCACCAAGGCCCTCCAGCTTCTCAGTCCCCAGTGCTGACCCCACAGTAGCCCTTGTACTTCCAACATTGCAGGGCCTGTGGGAGACTTAATGACCAGTTTGTACAGGGCATTGAAGGCCAGATGCCATGTGATGTGGGTGCTGTGGTTACAGGAGTCCTGAAGGTAGTACTTATCATTTTAGCAAATTCCCTTTTCCACTTGGCTAAATTCTATTTTTTTCCTTTGGATAGAGGCCAGGTCAAGCACTAACCACATGGTGGTTGGTTAGCAGCATTTAAATTCCAGGCTAACTTACTCAGAGTTTTCATGGCCTCTTCCTACAAGACTTCTTTCTGAGCTAGTTGCTTGTGTAGGCAATGTACATTCATTTAACTGTTTAGAAATATCAAAATACTAGTTAGAAATCTGGATAGAACAATCAGAAAATCTGCCCCTCGTGTCCAGTCAAATCACATCTTCTATTGCCTACTGTCTTACGTTATTCAGGGTCCTGCTCGCCTCTCTTTTAATGTATGTAATTAGGTTTTTATTTCTCCAACAGGTGAATAATTGCATTGTTAGCAGGATATGTAGTTGTGGTCTGGCTTGTTATGCAGTTGTGGAGATGGCTCAACCCCGATTTGATGTGTGTTGGTCACACTACATCTCGATGCAGGAAGTGGGTCACGAGCAGCTTTACTGTTCAACGAGCCATGGCCTGGTCTTGCAGACATGTGTGCCAAAGCCCAAACGGGACCTGGGATTGCCCAGGCATCTCTACTGTGTGCTCATCAACCATAACTCAAGCTTGTGTCCTTCTCACCTTCCGAGGAGCAAGGGGATCAGTGGTCCCTGCAAATTACATCCTAGATCCTCACAGTTGCAAAGGGGTGACACTGGGGACCTGGCTTCCCGATGCAATACTTTCGGACCTCAAGCTGTCTCCTCATTGGCAACTTGGTACATTTGGTAAATAGGGCCCATATTTGCTAATCTAGTTGCATCGAAGTTAAATAAGATCAAATAAGGTCCTTTTCTATTACATTAGTTGACATCAAATCCAATGAGATATTTCTGAAAATATGAGTTGCTACCCCCACCACTGAATTTTCCAGAAAATGAGTTCTGACTCATAGAGCAGCAACTCAATGATTCGGCTTGTAGTTGAGACCCTCCTGTAAGCTCCCCTCCCATGGCTTGTGTCAGCTCTCCTGCTGCTGCCAAGCCCCAGGGTTGGCCACCTGTCCATGAACATTATACATGGTCTCAGCACAATCAGGTGGGCAGCTGGGATGGAGGCTGGAACCATGACCTGACAGCATCTGCTCCCGGATGTAACTTCTAAGGAGATCCAGTATGCTGAGCAGAGCCACCAGGTATGTGGTGCTGATGTAGAGAGATGTCCACGGTTGGAACAACCCCTGGAGAACACCCCACCCCCATCCCACCTCCTCCTGCCACCAGAAGATACTGAGAAATTCAATTACCAGATGACTGAGGGACATCAGCCCAGGGACTTGGAGGGCAGCAAGTTGTCCCCAGCTCTGACTGCCCCCACCGTGGGCCCATCCATGGTGGCATTAAGACATCTTTGGCCCCAAACACTGTTAGGAAAACACCTGAAAAAGCCAATCTAGCATTTACTTCCAAGGTTTCCAAGCCACATCTGAGGAAGTAAAGATCAACAACAATGCAAAGACAGCCTCTCAGCCCAGCCCAGCTCACCAGCCCTGAAGTCCAGGGATCCAGGGGTCCAGGGGTCCAGGGGTCCAGGGGCCTAGGGGTCCAGAGGGAAGTACTCATGGGGTTGGGGAAGACAGTCTCCTCAGCATTTCCCCCACCAGGGTGTCACTTTCTTGGCTTATCACTCTCCAGCTTGCAGATATCCAACAGAATATGTGGGCTTTCTGGAAACTTCAAGGCTGTACTGGGTGGTGGGGACACTCTAGGCCTGTGTTTTTCAGGAAAGATGCCCATGGTTAAGACCCCAGGCCTGAGTTCTCTGGGGATGGGCTGGTTGTAGGTATGTTCAGAGGTCACAGGCAATGCTCAGGGCTCTGTGGTCAGTGGTGGGCTTGGGATCAGTGGGCTCCCTGCAATGCCCCTCCTGCACAGAGTGGGGCTTTTCTGTCTCTGTAACCCCAGTGACTGGCTGGGACCTGTGCCACGATAGGCACCAGGGAGATGTTAAAAATAGAATATTAGAACTAGTCCAGTCCAGTACCCTGCTCCCCTCTCCACCCTCCAACCCCCATGCTGCTCTGGTATTCCCCTTGAGGCCTGCTTGGCACCATGTATCTGGAGAACCAGTGCCTGGGAAGGAGCTGTGCCCACCAGTGGTCAACAAGTATTCCTTGAATGCCTGATGTGTTAAGGAACTTGTCTGATCCCAGTGTGAAGGCTGAGGAGACAGTTGCTGGGGTGGAGGGGTCAGGGTGAGCAGGGAAGGGATTGAGTTCAGTCGCTGGAACCCCCCAAGACTCTGACACTTGGAGAGGCCCAGAGATGGTATTTGTGGGTAAGGTGTGCACCTTCCCTCCCAGCCCATTTTATCCTTCTCTGGCACACCTCTCAGAAGTCTTCATGAGAGTGCCCCCTTGTAGGTAACCTTTGATGTGTCTGATGACCAAAATGTCACCTGGAGCACATGCTTGGGCAAGGGGTTCCCTATCAGGATTTTGACCCTAAACCATGAGATACATATGCAAACTTGGAACACCCCTCTCCAGGACAGCATCCTCAGTCAGGACTCAGAGAAGGAGCCCATGGCATGCAGGCAGGTGCTTGGTCCTTGTGCCCTCAGAATAGGGCCTTTCCCATGTGCGAGGGAGGCACTTGGTGTGCTGTGTCCATCACTTCCCTGCTGTCTGGTCCTTTCTTCTCCCCACGGGGGCCCCTGCAGGATGAGGTCCTTGGGGTTCATCCCTTTCAATTTCCCTCGTCCTTCCTTCATTGAGGAAGGTTCTGAAGCACATTCTCTCATTCCCCTGTAAAGCCATTGTTTCAGAGTTGGAAACATCACCAGGAGACACTTGAGCCCAGTTTTGTCTTTGCTGGTACTTAATCAGGGATGCTTAGGAAGAAATCAGAACCACTGTAGATCCTGCCAATGTCTCAGATCCTGCCAATGTCCCCACTGGGAATGAATCCCATCAGGGCACCAGGGCTCACTGACTTCAGAGCAGCTCTGACCTCCATATGGGTGCTGCTCCTTCCTCCCAGCTGTTGTGGGTTTTTAGTTAGTTGTTGTGTGTGATGTGAGGTAGGGGTCTGGTGTTCTGCTTGGAGCTGTCCAGTTTTCCCAGCACCATTCATTGAAGAGACTGTCCTTTCACTATTGTGTATTCTTGGCTCCTTTCTTGTGAATTAATTGACCACGTATGTGTTGATTTGCTTCTGGGCTTTCCATTCTACTCCATTGGTTTTTCTGTCTCTTAGCCCGTAGCATCCTGTTTTGGTTACTATAGCTTTGTAATATAGTTTCAGATCAGGGAATGTGATGCCTCCTGGTTTGTTCTTTGTACAGATTCTTTTGCTCTTTGTGGTCCTCTGTGGTTTCATACAGCTTTAAGGATTTTTTAGTTCTATGCAAAATGGTACTGGAATGTTGAACAGGAAGGATTACATTGAATCTGTACATCACATTTTGGTAAAATGGATAATTTTATAATATTCATTTTTATAATACATGAGCACATAATATCTTTCCATTTATTTGTGTCTTTTTCAATTTCTTCATCAATGTCCTATCGGTTTCAGGGTATAGTTTTTCCATGTCTGCGGTATAAAGTTTTTTCTCAATTGTTTTCTTAATTTCTCCTTGTGATGGTTCAGTATGAGTTTAACCAATGTAATAATTTTTGTATCTTGATTTTGTAGCCTACAATTTCGCTAAATTTGTTTATTTGTTTTAACTTTTTTTTTTTTTTTTTTTTTTTTTGTGGAGTGATATGGTGGAAGAGTGGAAATCCAAAATGGCAAGTTTCTACCATATTCTCGGTCATCCACAACATCCAAAGCATAGTGGCCACTAATATAATTCTACCACAGTGTCATTTAATAATATGTTGCATCTTGTGAACTGTGTCCAGGTAGGGTTTGGCCTCCATTGTGAAGTTTGATGTGTTTTCTATGCTTTTCTGGTGTGTTACTGATGTTTTGAGAAGTAATGCAGTTTCCATGAATTTCCAAAGTACAGAAAGCCTGCAGTAACAGTGGAAATCCTCTTGATCTCTATACTCAGCTTTACCAGCTGTTGTTTTACACGGTAGCCACTTCATATGACATGCTTGTTTGTTTTTTTACTCAAAGCCTTCCCCAGGAACTGTCATAGAACTCCTGCACAGGGAAATCATTATGGTTTCCTCATTATAATGTAATCCAGAGGCCACTTCAACGTCATCACCTGCCCAAACTCTGTGACAATGACTTCTCCTGTTGTGACCCACTTTACTGTTCCCAAGACTTTCACTCACTTCACAACTGTGATGGATTTAAAGATCACAGAGGGCTCCAATCTGGGCAGCCTTTTCTGTGTCGCTTCTGTAATTTAGTATGTTTTCAATCTTCATTCATGGTATGACATAGTACTTCAGTCATGACTTTAATTGTGGTTCAATTTAAAAAACATAATAGTGACCATTTAAAAGCTTAAAATTTTTTTAAGTATTTATTTGAGAGAGAGAGAGAGAGAGCGAGAGAGAGCGCGCGGGTGCGTGAGAGTGAGCACATGAGTAGGGGAGGGGCAGAGAGAGGGAGACAGAATCTGAAGCAGGCTTCTGCCTCTGAGCTGTCAGCACAGAGCCCTACGTGGAGCTGGAACCCACGAACCATGAAATCATGACCTGAGCTGAAGTTGGGCACTTGACCGACTGAGCTACCCAGCTGCCCCTAAAAGATTTTTTAAGTCTACAGTTGTATGCTATTAAATATATGCCCATTGTACACAAACCACCACCTTCCACGTTGAGAACGTTTAAAGTTTGACTTAGTGAAAATCTGTGTATATTAAACATTAAGTCCCCATTCCCTTTTCTCCTCTGCCTGACAACCATATTTTACTTTTTGTAGGTGAATTTGATTATTGTGGATACCTCAAACAAGTAGAATCTTATAATATTCTTCTCTGTGATTGGATGATTACCCTTGCATAGTGAATTGAAGGTTCATCCATATTGTTATATGAATCAGTACTTTAGTCCTTTGCATGTCTGGGTAATATTCCTTTGTGTATACACCACCCATTCACCCTTCAATGGAAAATTTGGTCAGCTTAGCCTCTGACTATTGTGCATGATGGTGCTATGAATTTGGGGGAAGAAATACAGAGTGAGTCCCTGCTTTCAAGTATTTAGGGTATATACTCTGAGGTACATTGTCTTTTTTGAAGATTTTGAGGAACCCCCATTCAGTTTCCCTCAGCAGCTACACAAATTTATTTCATTTCTTGATATTTTGGAAGAACATTTCAGTTTATGCATGTATCCCATGTTGTATATTCATTTACCCTTTGTGGCATGTTTGCATATTTTGTACAATTTTCTGATTGTGAATAGAATTGCTATGAATATTTATGTTGGCTTTGGTTATGATTATGGTTCTGGTTCATGATGTGTGGATCATGATTATGGTTTATTCGTATGACTTACAATATCTAGAGTTCATGGTGTAAGGTTTATAGATTAAGGCATTAGGATTGTATTGTTTAATGGTGTACAGTTTTGGGTTTATGGCATATGGCTTTTTCACACGCCCTTATGATTTGGGTGTTTTAGTGTGCGGAGGTGGGAAGAAGAGTGTTATTAGGTTTGAGACAAAAATATATTGGGGGAGTGAGTGGATTAGGGGTTGAGTTGGTGGGTGTTTGTGGGGGGAGGGTTTAGGAGGTTCAGTGGGTGGTGTGTGAGGAGCTAGTGGGTTTAGAATTTGGAGGGTGATGGTTCAAGGTGAGTGAGTGAGGGTTTGGGAGGGTGATTGGTTAGGTGGTGAGGGGGTGACAGTATTGGGTGTGTGTTTAGAAGGCTTTGGGGATGATTATTAGTTGAGAGATTAGAGGTATCAGGTGGTAATGGTTTAGGTAATGAGGGTTTAGGAGATGAGGGTAGACATTAGGGTGAGCCTTGAGTCATTGGAGATAATGGTTAATGTGTTTAGACTGGGGCGGTGGAAGATCCAAGGAGAACCCGGTTGTCCAGAGGACTTATTAGGGAGAGCACTTGACTGAGTAACTGGACTTTGTGGGTTCTAACCTAGAGGTAGAAGACCTTGAGAGAGCTAGGTTTAGGATCAGGGTACATTCTCAATACAGATCATTTATCAGATACATAGTTTGCAAATATTTTCTCCCAGTTTGTGGCTTGTCTTTTGGTTCTTTGAACAACATTTATCAGAATACAAGTTTTAATTTTATAAAGTCTATATTATCAATTTTTCTCTTTTTTTGGATTGGTCTTTGTGTGTTTTATTTTTATTTTTTGATGTTTATTTATTTTGAGAGATTGGTGCTATCTGCACAGAGCCCAACATGGGGCCAGTCTCACAGATCTTGAGCAGAAATCAAGAATCAGATGCTTAACCGAATGAGCCATCCAGGCGCCCCTTGTGTTTGCATTTTATGTGGATTAATTAATTAATGCAAAAAGGTTATCTTATTAAAGCATGGGGACACGACCTGTGGACAGGGAGAGCTGCCCTGGGACTGAGAGGAAAGACTACTTACATACTATGGAGTCGGGAGGTAAAGTCCAGGGGAAGTTTCCAGTGAGACTTTCATCTGCTAAAGAAGACTCACAGGATGTTGGAGGCCTAGCTGTTGTCAAGCTAAGGTTGTTTTTCCCCCTAGCAAGGCATTAGCATTAAGACAGTAGGGAGTTCCTGGAGAAACATTTTACTCTGCCTGCCTCAAGTATTTGCCAATGGGCTTCAGGTTATAAGGAAATTTAATTGTATCTGCCATTTCCTTCTGCCTTTGTTTCCCACATCATTCCCTCCCTGAGCAATTTTGATCCACAAAATCTTTGAGGTTGGGGCACCTGGGTGGCTCAGTTGGCTAAGCGTCTGACTTCGGCTCAGGTCATAATCTTGAGGTCCGCGAGTTCGAGCCCCGCATCAGGCTCTGAGCTGTCAGCACTTAGCCTGTTTCGAATTCTGTGTCTCCCTTTCTCTCTGCCCCTCTCTCACTTGTGCTCTGTCTCTGTCTCTCAAAAAAATATATACATTAAAAAAAATCTTTGAGGTTGCTGAGGGTGGAAGGTCTCATCTCTGTAACTTCTTCCTGCTGAGTAGGGGCATAGAGATGTCCCTACCTGTGGGTCAACACTGGTCAGTTGGGGAATGTATTTATATATAGGAGTTACAGGCAGAGTATATAGGAGTATATATAGGAGTATACAGGCAGAGACAGGCAATCCAAGGTAGACAGCATATAAGAACCTCCTTGAGTAGAAAGGATCATCTGTCTCCTAGAAGTTATGGCTTTGGAGGAGCTTTGGCACCAGGCAGGAAGACACCAGAAAAGACAATAAAGTAAGTTTCGTATTATGGGAAAGAGAAGCCTAAATATAGAAAAACCTTTGGTAATTTTCCTTCAGTGCATTACTATCATTTGAAGAGAGATTCGAAGTCTTCCACTGGTTCACAGGAATTAGAACATGTGTCAGCTTGCATACTAGATTCCTGTGAGGAAGGTCCAGGTTTAATTCTTGATATGTGAGTCCATGAAGAATGACCTTCTAATTTTACTACAGTGGGAGTACATAATACAAACCAGTAAGGGGACCTTCCATTTTGGAGTTAAAACCCCTGCTGTATTAGACTTCCAATCCTTTAAGTACATCATGTCTCCTGAGTTTATATGGGGTGGGTTTCTAGTAACTGTCAGATCAGGTTCAGGAAAGCTATGACTTATATATTCATTTAGAGATGTATCAATTAACCCGGCATCAAGTGAATAATTAAGAAAACACTATCGTCTATCTATTGATAGGTCTACAGTGAGAAAAGACTTTCCATATGCAATTATTGATGGTGTCCAACCATTTTTAGTTGTTTGAACAATCATACGCCCATGGGGTCCTGTTACTATCTGCACAGAATAACAAGGAAGAAGATTGTCCATACCTGTGCTATTGTGACATTTTTTTTCCAAGTTTATCTCAAGTTGTCCAGCTTAGGGGCAAACAACATTTGTAGACTATCAGAATGAGAATTTTACATCCACAGAGGTGCATTATTGAAACATAGTTTTTCTCTCTAAAAACCCTCATTTCTAGAGGAAGCCAAATCAAGACTAGTTTGTTTGTAAAACAAGTCCAGTTTTCACAAACTTGGCCTAATTATTTACATAAGCTCAGCAGGGCTAGTGATTGATTATATAAATCTTTGAAAGTTTGCTTTGCTGGAACCTTTCATAAGGAACCTCTAGATTGAAATTTTAGTAGCTTCTCTAGGCCAGAAGCCAAGCCAAATACTTGCCATCAGACCTGCCTGGAATACCTTCAGATTTGGGCACAATCCTCTTCATGATTACCCCAAAGTATCCTGAAGTTCCTGCAACTGCCAGGAAGTGACCTTCTTTACGCACCTGGTAAGGCTGCTGGGAACTCTGTAAGCAAGGTGTCAGGCCAACATTTCTTTCTTTCTTTCTTTTTTAAACTGCTCAGAGTACTTTTAATGATCAAGAATGTGTTTCCATAGATAGTTTAGATATATTGCCTTAGATTACAGTCAGTAATTTTTTTCAATATATGAAGTTTATTGTCAAATTGGTTTCCATACAACACCCAGTGCTCATCCCAAAAGGTGCCCTCCTCAATACCCATCACCCACCCTCCCCTCCCTCCCACCCCCCATCAACCCTCAGTTTGTTCTCAGTTTTTAAGAGTCTCTTATGCTTTGGCTCTCTTCCACTCTAACCTCTTTTTTTTTTTTCTTCCCCTCCCCCATGGGTTTCTGTTAAGTTTCTCAGGATCCACATAAGAGTGAAACCATATGGTATCTGTCTTTCTCTGTATGGCTTATTTCACTTAGCATGACACTCTCCAGTTCCATCCATGTTGCTACAAAGGGCCATATTTCATTCTTTCTCATTGCCACGTAGTACTCCATTGTGTATATAAACCACAATTTCTTTATCCATTCATCAGTTGATGGACATTTAGGCTCTTTCCATAATTTGGCTATTGTTGAGAGTGCTGCTATAAACATTGGGGTACAAGTGCCCCTATGCATCAGTACTCCCATATCCCTTGGGTAAATTCCTAGCAGTGCTATTACTGGGTCATAGGGTAGGTCTATTTTTAATTTTTTGAGGAACCTCCACTGTTTTCCAGAGTGGCTGCACCAATTTGCATTCCCACCAACAGTGCAAGAGGGTTCCCATTTCTCCACATCCTCTCCAGCATCTATAGTCTCCTGATTTGTTCATTTTGGCCACTCTGACTGGCGTGAGGTGATATCTGAGTGTGGTTTTGATTTGTATTTCCCTGATGAGGAGCGACGTTGAGCATCTTTTCATGTGCCTGTTGGCCATCCGGATATCTTCTTTAGAGAAGTGTCTATTCATGTTTTCTGCCCATTTCTTCACTGGGTTATTTGTTTTTTGGGTGTGGAGTTTGGTGAGCTCTTTATAGATTTTGGATACTAGCACTTTGTCCGATATGTCATTTGCAAATATCTTTTCCCATTCCGTTGGTTGCCTTTTAGTTTTGTTGGTTGTTTCCTTTGCTGTGCAGAAGCTTTTTATCTTCATAAGGTCCCAGTAGTTCATTTTTGCTTTTAATTCCCTTGCCTTTGGGGATGTGTCGAGTAAGAGATTGCTACAGCTGAGGTCAGAGAGGTCTTTTCCTGCTTTCTCCTCTAGGGTTTTGATGGTTTCCTGTCTCACATTCAGGTCCTTTATCCATTTTGAGTTTATTTTTGTGAATGGTGTGAGAGAGTGGTCTAGGCCAACATTTCTAAGGGGCTTTATTGGTGTCATGCTTCACAGTCAATCTTAGTTCCTTAAAGATGTTACCATCCTGGCCAGGGTACTAACTTCCAGCCATAAGGCAGGCTTTCTCCTCCCGGTAGAGTAGCCACAGTTGAAGGGATTGCAGCCTGAGTGATCGACATGAAAGTGTTCCACTAAGACCATACTTCTCAAAAGGCCCCGAAATGAGGGTAAAGGAAGGAAAGAGTACTCATCAAGTTTGCACCAGCTCAGAGTCCAGATGAAAAGACTCATCGCCCCACATGATGGGCGCCATATAAATGATGAAGTTTTTGGGGTGATAGTGGGGTTTGTGGGGTCCGGAGCCCACGCCAAGAAATGATTTTTGAAAACATCTTTGGAGCAAAAAGGTGATTTTATTAAAGCACAGGGACAGGTCCCATGGGCCGGAAGAGCTGCCCCTTGTGTTTGCATTTTAAATTTATCTACAGTATCCAGTGAATTTTGGTGTAGGTTGTAAAGTTTGTGTGTACGTTCCACTTCATATGGTTTCCAATTAATTGTCCGTTAACTATTTTTGGCGAAGTTAGGGGATAGTGGGTTCCACTTCAGTTTCCATTTCCAAAATGTAATGGATTCAGCGGGCAGCCAGGAGGGGGCGCTGCCTCCACAGACCTGAGCCCAGCGTGTCCTGCACTACCGCCACCGTCTGCAGGGGGCGCCGGAGCTCCGTTCCCGGACGCCGGCGCGCGCACGCGCATTCAGCCCGCCTCCCGCGTGACAGGAGCTCCGCTTCCTCAGGCCCCGAGCGGTGGGGGATTCGGGAGGACGTGGGGCCGCAGCCACAGGGACAGGAATCGGGACCCCTGGGGACCCGCTGTGGGGGCTTCGGGAGGATGTGGAGCAGCGTCCACACCGACAAGAACCCGTGTCCTCAGGACCCGCCGCGGGAGGAGCAGGTGAGGGGGAGAAAGCGAGGCCCGCGGAGGAGGAGCTTCCGGAGCGGGGACGCTGAGGGGGTCGGTGTTCAGGGGACCCGGCGGGGGACGGAACCGACGCCGCTTCGTGCGCGGTGACACCGTGTCCCCCGCGGGGCTGTGCGCGCGGCCGTCGGGTCTTCCCGCTCCGGGCTCCGGGCCCGCTCGTCCGTGCTCCTGCTCCGCGCCGACTCCGTTCCCGCCGCGCCCTCACGCGGTTCGCGGTGCTCGCGCTCCCGCCGCTCCGGCCGCGCGCGGTCGGGGTGTCCGTCCCGTGTCTACGACGGCGTCGTGGGGAGTTCGGTGCGATGGCCCCGCGTCTGCAGATCGCTCCGGGCAGGACGGACGTGCTCGTGGTCGCAGTGTCGGTTCCTCTACGCCCAGGAGGCCCCGCCCCCGCCGCACGTCGTTCCTTCTGATGCGGTTGCAAGTGGGACCGACCCTTCACGTCTCCTTCCGACGGGTGGTCGGGAGTGTGTAGATGCGCACGTGGTGTTTGTGTGTTGATCTCGTGTCCTGCGGGTGTGCTTATTTATTAGTTCTGCTGACCTGAGAAACAACACCGCCACTTTCTGCCGGCAGAAACGGTGTGTTTGGCAGGAAGAGAGTATTCGTCCCCCTGTGACTGGCGTATTTCCCTGGGCACGAGGGCTGCAAGCTTCGGTCCGTGTCGTGGCAGGTGTCAGAAGTCCCGCCCTTGGTGAGGCCGAGCCCCTTCCGTCGCGTAGAGAGCGCATCTTGGTTATTTATTCGTCTGGCCGCGGTCGCTCCAGTTGCTTCCACGTGTGTGGGCTCCTGGGAAGAGGCCGCTTTATGAACCCGGAAACAGGAAATGTGCGCTCAAGGCTTCGCTTTCCATTTCCGGGCGTGTGTGCAGAGGTGGAGTCTGTGTCAGTTTCCCGAGGAACCGCGTACTGTTCTCTGCGGCGGCGCCGTGTTACTTCATTCCTTTGCAGGACAGAATGATACTGCCGTTCACGGGTCCGCCCCGGGTTGTTGATCCGTTCACCCACCGCGGGGTTATTTGCGTAGTTTCTACCATTCGGCCGTTGTGAGCAGTGCTGCTGTGTATGTTTGTGCACACGCTGGTTTGTTAAACTGTTTGCGGTTCTTTGGGGTCTACATCGAGGAGTAGAGTTGTTGACCCAAATGGTAATTCTGTGTTTTTATCTTTTTTTTTTTTAGTTTTTTTTTTTTAACATTTTTATTTATTTTTGAGACAGGGAGAGACAGAGCATGAACAGGGGAGGGTCAGAGAGAGAGGGAGACACAGAATCCGAAACAGGCTCCAGGCTCTGAGCCGTCAGCACAGAGCCCGATGCGGGGCTCGAACTCACGGAGTGTGAGATCATGACCTGAGCCGAAGTCGGCCGCTTAACCGACTGAACCACCCAGGCGCCCCATGTGTTTTTATCTTTTTGAGGCAATGCCAAACTATTTTACACACAGGCTCCACCATTTTGCGTTTCCGCAAACACGTTTAAGGGTTCCAATTTGTCAACATCTTTGCCAACAGTGGTTATTTTGTAGTTTTCTTGATGATAGCAATTTTAGTGTGTGTAAAAGGGTATCAAACTATGGTTTAAATCTTCATTTCCATAACGACTAATGATGTTTAACACCTTTTCATGTCTAGTCACCATTTGGTATGATCTCCCTGGGGAAAGGTATATCTGAATCCTTTGTCCATTTTAAAACTTGTTTTGTTGTTGTTGATGAGTTGTACAAGCCCTTTATATAGTCTGTGTAACAGACTCTTACCAGACAAATAATGTGCAAATATTTTCTTCCATTCTGGGCATTGTCTTTTCACTTTTGGGATAGCACCTTTTGATCTACAAAGGTTTCTACTGTTGAGGAAACTAAATTTATCTATTTTTCCTTCCTTACTTGTGCTTTGGTGTCAGCTCTAAGAGCACTGTTAAACTCAATGCTCACGAAGATTTATCCCCATTTATTTCTTTTAGAGTTTACAAGTTTACCTCTTACATTGAAGCTTTTGATCCACTTTGAGTTAATGTTTGTATGTGGTGTGAGGGTAAGGGTTCACTTTCATTCCTCTGAGCATGAATTGTCTAGCACCCTTTGTTGCAAAGACCATTGTTTCCCCAATGTCGTGTTGTCCACCCTTGTCAAAATTCAGTTGACCGTTGATGAAAGGGTGTATTTCTGGGTTTTCAGTGAAATCCCACTGATCTGTATGTATATCTTTATGACAGTATCACAATGTTTATTTACTGTTGCATTGTTTGAAGATTTGAAATTGGGAAGTATGAGCTTCTACCTTTGATTTTTCCATT
>NC_056681.1:139947806-139952806 GCF_018350215.1 Panthera leo | reverse complement strand
CCTAACCCTAACCCTAACCCTAACCCTAACCCTAACCCTAACCCTAACCCTAACCCTAACCCTAACCCTAACCCTAACCCTAACCCTAACCCTAACCCTAACCCTAACCCTAACCCTAACCCTAACCCTAACCCTAACCCTAACCCTAACCCTAACCCTAACCCTAACCCTAACCCTAACCCTAACCCTAACCCTAACCCTAACCCTAACCCTAACCCTAACCCTAACCCTAACCCTAACCCTAACCCTAACCCTAACCCTAACCCTAACCCTAACCCTAACCCTAACCCTAACCCTAACCCTAACCCTAACCCTAACCCTAACCCTAACCCTAACCCTAACCCTAACCCTAACCCTAACCCTAACCCTAACCCTAACCCTAACCCTAACCCTAACCCTAACCCTAACCCTAACCCTAACCCTAACCCTAACCCTAACCCTAACCCTAACCCTAACCCTAACCCTAACCCTAACCCTAACCCTAACCCTAACCCTAACCCTAACCCTAACCCTAACCCTAACCCTAACCCTAACCCTAACCCTAACCCTAACCCTAACCCTAACCCTAACCCTAACCCTAACCCTAACCCTAACCCTAACCCTAACCCTAACCCTAACCCTAACCCTAACCCTAACCCTAACCCTAACCCTAACCCTAACCCTAACCCTAACCCTAACCCTAACCCTAACCCTAACCCTAACCCTAACCCTAACCCTAACCCTAACCCTAACCCTAACCCTAACCCTAACCCTAACCCTAACCCTAACCCTAACCCTAACCCTAACCCTAACCCTAACCCTAACCCTAACCCTAACCCTAACCCTAACCCTAACCCTAACCCTAACCCTAACCCTAACCCTAACCCTAACCCTAACCCTAACCCTAACCCTAACCCTAACCCTAACCCTAACCCTAACCCTAACCCTAACCCTAACCCTAACCCTAACCCTAACCCTAACCCTAACCCTAACCCTAACCCTAACCCTAACCCTAACCCTAACCCTAACCCTAACCCTAACCCTAACCCTAACCCTAACCCTAACCCTAACCCTAACCCTAACCCTAACCCTAACCCTAACCCTAACCCTAACCCTAACCCTAACCCTAACCCTAACCCTAACCCTAACCCTAACCCTAACCCTAACCCTAACCCTAACCCTAACCCTAACCCTAACCCTAACCCTAACCCTAACCCTAACCCTAACCCTAACCCTAACCCTAACCCTAACCCTAACCCTAACCCTAACCCTAACCCTAACCCTAACCCTAACCCTAACCCTAACCCTAACCCTAACCCTAACCCTAACCCTAACCCTAACCCTAACCCTAACCCTAACCCTAACCCTAACCCTAACCCTAACCCTAACCCTAACCCTAACCCTAACCCTAACCCTAACCCTAACCCTAACCCTAACCCTAACCCTAACCCTAACCCTAACCCTAACCCTAACCCTAACCCTAACCCTAACCCTAACCCTAACCCTAACCCTAACCCTAACCCTAACCCTAACCCTAACCCTAACCCTAACCCTAACCCTAACCCTAACCCTAACCCTAACCCTAACCCTAACCCTAACCCTAACCCTAACCCTAACCCTAACCCTAACCCTAACCCTAACCCTAACCCTAACCCTAACCCTAACCCTAACCCTAACCCTAACCCTAACCCTAACCCTAACCCTAACCCTAACCCTAACCCTAACCCTAACCCTAACCCTAACCCTAACCCTAACCCTAACCCTAACCCTAACCCTAACCCTAACCCTAACCCTAACCCTAACCCTAACCCTAACCCTAACCCTAACCCTAACCCTAACCCTAACCCTAACCCTAACCCTAACCCTAACCCTAACCCTAACCCTAACCCTAACCCTAACCCTAACCCTAACCCTAACCCTAACCCTAACCCTAACCCTAACCCTAACCCTAACCCTAACCCTAACCCTAACCCTAACCCTAACCCTAACCCTAACCCTAACCCTAACCCTAACCCTAACCCTAACCCTAACCCTAACCCTAACCCTAACCCTAACCCTAACCCTAACCCTAACCCTAACCCTAACCCTAACCCTAACCCTAACCCTAACCCTAACCCTAACCCTAACCCTAACCCTAACCCTAACCCTAACCCTAACCCTAACCCTAACCCTAACCCTAACCCTAACCCTAACCCTAACCCTAACCCTAACCCTAACCCTAACCCTAACCCTAACCCTAACCCTAACCCTAACCCTAACCCTAACCCTAACCCTAACCCTAACCCTAACCCTAACCCTAACCCTAACCCTAACCCTAACCCTAACCCTAACCCTAACCCTAACCCTAACCCTAACCCTAACCCTAACCCTAACCCTAACCCTAACCCTAACCCTAACCCTAACCCTAACCCTAACCCTAACCCTAACCCTAACCCTAACCCTAACCCTAACCCTAACCCTAACCCTAACCCTAACCCTAACCCTAACCCTAACCCTAACCCTAACCCTAACCCTAACCCTAACCCTAACCCTAACCCTAACCCTAACCCTAACCCTAACCCTAACCCTAACCCTAACCCTAACCCTAACCCTAACCCTAACCCTAACCCTAACCCTAACCCTAACCCTAACCCTAACCCTAACCCTAACCCTAACCCTAACCCTAACCCTAACCCTAACCCTAACCCTAACCCTAACCCTAACCCTAACCCTAACCCTAACCCTAACCCTAACCCTAACCCTAACCCTAACCCTAACCCTAACCCTAACCCTAACCCTAACCCTAACCCTAACCCTAACCCTAACCCTAACCCTAACCCTAACCCTAACCCTAACCCTAACCCTAACCCTAACCCTAACCCTAACCCTAACCCTAACCCTAACCCTAACCCTAACCCTAACCCTAACCCTAACCCTAACCCTAACCCTAACCCTAACCCTAACCCTAACCCTAACCCTAACCCTAACCCTAACCCTAACCCTAACCCTAACCCTAACCCTAACCCTAACCCTAACCCTAACCCTAACCCTAACCCTAACCCTAACCCTAACCCTAACCCTAACCCTAACCCTAACCCTAACCCTAACCCTAACCCTAACCCTAACCCTAACCCTAACCCTAACCCTAACCCTAACCCTAACCCTAACCCTAACCCTAACCCTAACCCTAACCCTAACCCTAACCCTAACCCTAACCCTAACCCTAACCCTAACCCTAACCCTAACCCTAACCCTAACCCTAACCCTAACCCTAACCCTAACCCTAACCCTAACCCTAACCCTAACCCTAACCCTAACCCTAACCCTAACCCTAACCCTAACCCTAACCCTAACCCTAACCCTAACCCTAACCCTAACCCTAACCCTAACCCTAACCCTAACCCTAACCCTAACCCTAACCCTAACCCTAACCCTAACCCTAACCCTAACCCTAACCCTAACCCTAACCCTAACCCTAACCCTAACCCTAACCCTAACCCTAACCCTAACCCTAACCCTAACCCTAACCCTAACCCTAACCCCTAACCCTAACCCTAACCCTAACCCTAACCCTAACCCTAACCCTAACCCTAACCCTAACCCTAACCCTAACCCTAACCCTAACCCTAACCCTAACCCTAACCCTAACCCTAACCCTAACCCTAACCCTAACCCTAACCCTAACCCTAACCCTAACCCTAACCCTAACCCTAACCCTAACCCTAACCCTAACCCTAACCCTAACCCTAACCCTAACCCTAACCCTAACCCTAACCCTAACCCTAACCCTAACCCTAACCCTAACCCTAACCCTAACCCTAACCCTAACCCTAACCCTAACCCTAACCCTAACCCTAACCCTAACCCTAACCCTAACCCTAACCCTAACCCTAACCCTAACCCTAACCCTAACCCTAACCCTAACCCTAACCCTAACCCTAACCCTAACCCTAACCCTAACCCTAACCCTAACCCTAACCCTAACCCTAACCCTAACCCTAACCCTAACCCTAACCCTAACCCTAACCCTAACCCTAACCCTAACCCTAACCCTAACCCTAACCCTAACCCTAACCCTAACCCTAACCCTAACCCTAACCCTAACCCTAACCCTAACCCTAACCCTAACCCTAACCCTAACCCTAACCCTAACCCTAACCCTAACCCTAACCCTAACCCTAACCCTAACCCTAACCCTAACCCTAACCCTAACCCTAACCCTAACCCTAACCCTAACCCTAACCCTAACCCTAACCCTAACCCTAACCCTAACCCTAACCCTAACCCTAACCCTAACCCTAACCCTAACCCTAACCCTAACCCTAACCCTAACCCTAACCCTAACCCTAACCCTAACCCTAACCCTAACCCTAACCCTAACCCTAACCCTAACCCTAACCCTAACCCTAACCCTAACCCTAACCCTAACCCTAACCCTAACCCTAACCCTAACCCTAACCCTAACCCTAACCCCTAACCCTAACCCTAACCCTAACCCTAACCCTAACCCTAACCCTAACCCTAACCCTAACCCTAACCCTAACCCTAACCCTAACCCTAACCCTAACCCTAACCCTAACCCTAACCCTAACCCTAACCCTAACCCTAACCCTAACCCTAACCCTAACCCTAACCCTAACCCTAACCCCTAACCCTAACCCTAACCCTAACCCTAACCCTAACCCTAACCCTAACCCTAACCCTAACCCTAACCCTAACCCTAACCCTAACCCTAACCCTAACCCTAACCCTAACCCTAACCCTAACCCTAACCCTAACCCTAACCCTAACCCTAACCCTAACCCTAACCCTAACCCTAACCCTAACCCTAACCCTAACCCTAACCCTAACCCTAACCCTAACCCTAACCCTAACCCTAACCCTAACCCTAACCCTAACCCTAACCCTAACCCTAACCCTAACCCTAACCCTAACCCTAACCCTAACCCTAACCCTAACCCTAACCCTAACCCTAACCCTAACCCTAACCCTAACCCTAACCCTAACCCTAACCCTAACCCTAACCCTAACCCTAACCCTAA